>NW_023994954.1:145000-181227 GCF_015586225.1 Lucilia sericata
AATAAATAAAACTGAATTTTATATGTATAGAAGAAAATATAACAGGAAGTTTTAGAAACAGGATCTCATACTCTCGTTCTCTCTCTTCTTCCCATTCTGTATTACATTTTGGTCTTTATTAAAAAGAAACCGTTGGATATTTATCAGGGATGGAAAGTTTAGTATATTTTTTCAAAATTTTGTTCTAGTCTATCGGCTGTAGTCTTGACCATAGTCTAATCTATAGTCTTGACTAAAGTCTAATCTATAGTCTAGTGTATAGTCTTGACTATAGTCTAGTCTAATGTCTAGTCTAGTCTATAGTATAGTCTACAGTCCAGTCTATAGTATAGTCTATAGTATAGTCTATAGTCTAGTCTATAGTCTAGTCTATAGTCTAGTCTATAGTCTAGTCTATAGTCTAGTCTATAATCTAGTCTATAGTCTAGTCTATAGTATAATCTATAGTCTAGTCTAATGTCTAGTGTAGTCTATAGTCTAGTTTATTCTCTAGTCTATAGTCTAGTCTATAGTCTAGTTTATTCTCTCTAGTCTATAGTCTAGTCTATAGTCTAGTTTTTAGTCTAGTCTATAGTATAGTCTATACTCTAGCCTATAGTCTAGTCTATAGTCTGGTCTACAGTCTAGTCTATAGTCTAGTCTATAGTCTAGTCTATAGTCTAGTCTATAGTCTAGTCTATAGTCTAGTCTATAGTCTAGTCTATAGTCTAGTCTATAGTCTAGTCTATAGTCTAGTCTATAGTCTAGTCTATAGTCTAGTCTATAGTCTAGTCTATAGTCTAGTCTATAGTCTAGTCTATAGTCTAGTCTATAGTCTAGTCTAGTTAAGTCTAGTCTATAGTCTAGTCTATAGTCTAGTCTATAGTCTAGTCTATAGTCTAGTCTATAGTCTAGTCTATAGTCTAGTCTATAGTCTAGTCTATAGTCTAGTCTATAGTCTAGTCTATAGTCTAGTCTATAGTCTAGTCTATAGTCTAGTCTATAGTCTAGTCTATAGTCTAGTCTATAGTTAGTCTATAGTCTAGTCTATAGTCTAGTCTATCGTCTAGTCTATAGTCTAGTCTATCGTCTAGTCTATAGTCTAGTCTATAGTCTAGTCTATAGTCTAGTCTATAGTCTAGTCTATAGTCTAGTCTATAGTCTAGTCTATAGTTATCTATAGTCTAGTCTATAGTCTAGTCTATAGTCTAGTCTAGCTAGTTATAGTCTAGTCTATAGTCTAGTCTATAGTCTATCTTATAGTCTAGTCTATAGTCTAGTCTATAGTATAGTCTATAGTCTAGTCTATAGTCTAGTCTATAGTCCAGTCTATAGTCTAGTCTATAAATCTAGTCTATAATCTAGTCTATAGTCTAGTCCATAGTCTAGTCCATAGTCTAGTCTATAGTCTAGTCTATAGTCTAGACTATAGACTAGACTATAGACTAGACTATAGACTAGTCTATTCTAGTCTAGTCTATAGTCTAGTCTATAGTCTAGTCTATAGTTTAGTCTATAGTCTAGTCTATAGTCTAGTCTATAGTCTAGTCTATAGTCTAGTCTATAGTCTAGTCTATAGTCTAGTCTATAGTCTAGTCTATAGTCTAGTCTAGTCTATAGTCTAGTCTAGTCTATAGTCTAGTCTATAGTCTAGTCTATAGTCTAGTCTATAGTCTAGTCTATAGTCTAGTCTATAGTCTAGTCTATAGTCTAGTCTATAGTCTAGTCTATAGTCTAGTCTATAGTCTAGTCTATAGTCTAGTCTATAGTCTAGTCTATAGTCTAGTCTATAGTCTAGTCTATAGTCTAGTCTATAGTCTAGTCTATAGTCTAGTCTATAGTCTAGTCTATAGTCTAGTCTATAGTCTAGTCTATAGTCTAGTCTATAGTCTAGTCTATAGTCTAGTCTATAGTCTAGTCTAAGTCTAGTCTATAGTCTAGTCTATAGTCTAGTCTATAGTCTAGTCTATAGTCTATTCTATAGTCTAGTCTATAGTCCAGTCTATAGTCTAGTCTATAGTCCAGTCTATAGTCTAGTCTATAGTCTAGTCCATAGTCTAGTCTATAGTCTAGTCTATAGTCTATTTTGTAGCCTAGTCTATGGTCTACTCTATAGTCTAGTCTATAGTTAAGTCTGTAGTCTAGTCTATAGTCTAGTCTCCACATAATTACAATTTTCCATGCCTGGTTTTTTATACAAAAAGCGCATACTATTAACGTTAGTTGGCACATATTTTCATTTTTCAACAACTACAAAAACAAACATTTTCACATACATACATACATTCGTCTATTTGTAAATATATAGAGATGTATGTCTAATAGTAAAAAACAGTTATATTGAGCAACAACGCTACTGTGTTATCATATTGGGAAAGACCAAGAATATTTATCCCAAGCCTAAAAGTATACTATTCTTTTTCTTAATATTCATTTAACAGCAAACAAATACATATTTTTTCCAACACAAATACACACACGCTCACGTAAATAGGGAACGGAACAACGTTTTATATCCGTTTTAACTAATATAAATGAAATTTTTCATTAAAAACAACGTTTTTCTTTAATAATTTCTTTAATTTTACAAATTTTTTTATATAAATTATTAATATGCAATATACTTTATTATTTATAATTTTTCACTTTTTTTCTTATTATTTTTTAATTATTTTATATTAAAACACAATTTTTTTATAACAATTCTATGATAGATACTCTTGCTCGTTCAGTGGAATTAGTTGTATTGGTTGGTACTTTTGTGTCTATAATATTAAGTTCTGGCTTTCGGTGCTTGTCAGTGAGTATTTTATATGGCGCTTTTGTGTTAACATTCATATACATACATACCTATGTGTATACGATATATGAAGTTTTTCTTGTACGATTTAACTTAATTTTCTTCATTTTCCCTTTTACTTTTTGTTATAAATATTCGTAAATCCACTAACAACTACTACTCTAACATGCTATTGAGTAAGGACATTAATACTCTGGAGAAAGGTTTTTTGTACCACAAAATATATAAACAGAGAATTGAGAGCATGAGTGAGAGAAAGTTCAAAGCGCAACACTTTGTAGAAAAAGCTTTTATATATTAAAGTATAGGGAACAAAAGATAAATGTCAAATTAATATATTACAAAGAACTAAAGATAATATAATAAGCTTTTGTGCAAGAAAAGCTTTATTTTAAAAAAGCTTTTGAAGGAAATTAACCTCAAAACGGTCTTAAATTAAAATTACTTACTAAGAAGGAAAAACAAAGAAACATACCTGGAAATAGAAGAAAGAAAATATAAAAATTAGTAAAATTTATTAAAAAGCTTAATCTTCAATTTTTAAATTAAAAAAAATAACTAAAGAAAATTAATTTTGTGAAAAAATAAGACTAGACTAGACTATAGACTAGACTATAGACTAGACAATAGACTAGATTATAGACTAGACTATAGACCAGAATATAGACTAGACTATAGACTAGACTATAGACTAGACTATAGATTAGACTATAGACTAGACTATATACTAGACTATAGACTAGACTATAGACTAGACTATAGACTAGACTATAGACTAGACTATAGACTAGACTATAGACTAGACTATAGACTAGACTATAGACTAGACTATAGACTAGACTATAGACTAGACTATAGACTAGACTACAGACTATAGACTAGACTATAGACTAGACTATAGACTATAGACTAGACTATAGACTAGACTATAGACTATACTTTAGACTATACTATAGACTAGACTATAGACTAGACTATAGACTAGACTATAGACTAGACTATAGACTAGACTATAGATTAGACTATATACTAGACTATAGACTAGACTAGACTAGACTATAGACTAGACTATAGACTAGACTATAGACTAGACTAGACTATAGACTAGACTATAGACTAGACTATAGACTAGACTATAGACTAGACTATAGACTAGACTATAGACTAGAATATAGACTAGACTATAGACTAGACTATAGACTAGACTATAGACTATACTATAGACTAGACTAGACTAGACTATAGACTAGACTATAGACTAGACTATAGACTAGACTATAGACTAGACTATAGACTAGACTATAGACTAGACTATAGACTAGACTATAGACTAGACTATAGACTAGACTATAGACTAGACTATAGACTAGACTATAGACTAGACTATAGACTAGACTATAGACTAGACTATAGACTATACTTTAGACTAGACTATATACTAGACTATAGACTAGACTATAGACTAGACTATAGACTAGACTATAGACTAGACTATAGACTAGACTATAGACTAGACTATAGACTAGACTATAGACTAGACTATAGACTAAACTATAGACTAGACTATAGACTAGACTATAGACTAGAATATAGACTAGACTATAGACTAGACTATAGACTAGACTATAGACTAGACTATAGACTAGACTATAGACTAGACTATAGACTAGACTATAGACTAGACTATAGACTAGACTATAGACTAGACTATAGACTAGACTATAGACTAGACTATAGACTAGACTATAGACTAGACTATAGACTAGACTATAGACTAGACTATAGACTAGACTATAGACTAGACTATAGACTAGACTATAGACTAGACTATAGACTAGACTATAGACTAGACTATAGACTAGACTATAGACAGACTATAGACTAGACTATAGACTAGACTAACTAGACTATAGACTAGACTATAGACTAGACTATAGACTAGACTATAGACTAGACTATAGACTAGACTATAGACTAGACTATAGGACTAGACTATAGACTAGACTAGACTAGACTATAGACTAGACTATAGACTAGACTATAGACTAGACTATAGACTAGACTATAGACTAGACTATAGACTAGACTATAGACTAGACTATAGACTAGACTATAGACTAGACTATAGACTAGACTATAGACTAGACTATAGACTAGACTATAGACTAGACTATAGACTAGACTATAGACTAGACTATAGACTAGACTATAGACTAGACTATAGACTAGACTATAGACTAGACTATAGACTAGACTATAGACTAGACTATAGACTAGACTATAGACTAGACTATAGACTAGACTATAGACTAGACTATAGACTAGACTATAGACTAGACTATAGACTAGACTATAGACTAGACTATAGACTAGACTATAGACTAGACTATAGACTAGACTATAGACTAGACTATAGACTAGACTATAGACTAGACTATAGACTAGACTATAGACTAGACTAGACTATAGACTAGACTATAGACTAGACTATAGACTAGACTATAGACTAGACTATAGACTAGACTATAGACTAGACTATAAACTAGACTATAGACTAGACTATAGACTAGACTATAAACTAGACTATAACTAGACTATAGACTAGACTATAGACTAGACTATAGACTAGACTATAGACTAGACTATAGACTAGACTATAGACTAGACTATAGACTAGACTATAGACTAGACTATAGACTAGACATAGACTAGACTATAGACTAGACTATAGACTAGACTATAGACTAGACTATAGACTAGACTATAACGAGACTATAGACTAGACTATAGACTAGACTATAGACTAGACTATAGACTAGACTATAGACTAGACTATAGACTAGACTATAGACTAGACTATAGACTAGACTATAGACTAGACTATAGACTAGACTATAGACTAGACTATAGACTAGACTATAGACTAGACTATAGACCAGACTAACTAGGTAAGACTATCGACTAGACTAAAGCCTAGACTATAGTCAAGAATATAGACTAGATTATAGTCAAGACTATAGACTAAAATTGATGAATTTTCCAAAATTTACTAAAGAAAGTGAATTTTTCGCAAAATTTACTAAAGAAAGTGAATTTTTCGCAAAATTTACTAATGAAAGTGAATTTTTCGCAAAATTTACTAATAAAAGTGAATTTTTCGCAAAATTTACTAAAGAAAGTGAATTTTTCGCAAAATTTACTAATAAAAGTGAATTTTTCGCAAAATTTACTAAAGAAAGTGAATTTTTCGCAAAATTTACCAAAGAAAGTGAATTTTTCGCAAAATTTACTAAAGAAAGTGTATTTTTCGCAAAATTTACTAAAGAAAGTGAATTTTTCGCAAAATTTACTAAAGGAAGTGAATTTTTCGCAAATTTACTAAAGAAAGTGTATTTTTCGCAAAATTTACTAAAGAAAGTGAATTTTTCGCAAAATTTACTAAAGGAAGTGAATTTTTCGCAAAATTTACTAAAGAAAGTTTCATTTTACTTGGCGTTTCTTTATAAGTAAACAATTAATTAAAGAAAAATCTTTGTTTACTTTATGTAATCGTCCATGATTTGTTGCTGTTAAAACGTTACAACAAATATGTAGTTACTTTTGTTAAAATAATCTCATCAAAGTCAATTTTCGTAATTTGTAGTGTATTTAACAAAACAAATCTAATAAAATCTTCTAAGCTTTTAACATTTAAATAAACACAAGTAATTAATCATATCAATAACAACCGCCTCCGCAGAAGAAAATATTTCTTTTTGTTTTGTTTTACTATTTGTTTTCAGCTGGTTACACTTACTTAACCTATTTTTATGTAATAGAACATTTTGCCAATTTCTTTTTCAGTTTTTTTTTTTTTTTTTTTGTATTTAATTCTTTTGTATTTATAAACAAATCAATTTCTTTTTGTAAGAAATTTAGAAACTAAACAATACATTTAAGTGGTTTAAATGATTTTTGTTGTAGTTGTGCATGTTTGTGTCAAACATGACATGACACTTGTTGATTAATAAGAGAACAAGAAAACAACAAAATTAGAAGGAAATAGTGAGTGACAATGATAAAAATAACATACGTAAACAGTAATTATGATGTTGTTAAAGACGCGTAAGTTATTGTTGGGGTTAACAGTTATTTCAAAGGTGTTTTTTTTCTCTTTTGTTACGGTTAATGACTACGAGAAAGGGGAAATATGTTATAAATAGTAAATAAAGTAAAAAGGTTAAACAGACAGCTTAAAAGTAAATGTCAAACTTTTATTAAAGAAAGTAAATTTTCAAAATTAAACCAAATCTGGAACATAAACTTCTTTGAAAGACAACAATAACAGAAATAGAACTGAATAACAACTAAATTCGAACTGAACTAGAACTGAACAGAACTAGAACAGAACTAGAACAGAACTAGAACAGAACTAGAACAGAACTAGAACAGAACTAGAACAGAACTAGAACAGAACTAGAACAGAACTAGAACAGAACTAGAACAGAACTAGAACAGAACTAGAACAGAACTAGAACAGAACTAGAACAGAACTAGAACACAACTAGAACAGAACTAGAACAGAACTAGAACAGAACTAGAACAGAACTAGAACAGAACTAGAACAGAACTAGAACAGAACTAGAACAGAACTAGAACAGAACTAGAACAACTAGAACTGAACCAGAACAGAACTAGAACTGAACTGGGAAATAACTAGAACTAGAGCTGAAATAGAACTAAACTAAAGCTGAAGTAGAACTGAACTAGAACAGAACTAAAACTGAACTAGAACTGAACTAGAACAGAACTAGAAAAGAACTAGAACAGAACTAGAACAGAACTAGAACTGAACTAGAACTGAACTAGAACTGAACTAGAACTGAACTAGAACTGAACTAGAACTGAACTAGAACTGAACTAGAACTGAACTAGAACTGAACTAGAACTGAACTAGCACTGAACTAGAACTGAACTACAACAGAACTAGAACTGAACTAGAACTGAACTAGAACAGAACTAGAACAGAACTAGAACAGAACTAGAACAGAACTAGAACAGAACTAGAATAGAACTAGAACAGAACTAGAACAGAACTAGAACAGAACTAGAACAGAACTAGAACAGAACTAGAACTGAACTGAACTAGAACTGAACTAGAACTGAACTAGAACTGAACTAGAAGAACTGAACTAGAACTGAACTAGAACTGAACTAGAACTGAACTAGAACTGAACTAGAACTGAACTAGAACTGAACTAGAACTGAACTAGAACTGAACTAGAACTGAACTAGAACTGAACTAGAACTGAACTAGAACTGAACTAGAACTGAACTAGAACTGAACTAGAACTGAACTAGAACTGAACTAGAACTGAACTAGAACTGAACTAGAACTGAACTAGAACTGAACTAGAACTGAACTAGAACTGAACTAGAACTGAACTAGAACTGAACTAGAACTGAACTAGAACTGAACTAGAACTGAACTAGAACTGAACTAGAACTGAACTAGAACTGAACTAGAACTACTGAACTAGAACTGAACTAGAACTGAACTAGAACTGAACTAGAACTGAACTAGAACTGAACTAGAACTGAACTAGAACTGAACTAGAACTGAACTAGAACTGAACTAGAACTGAACTAGAACTGAACTAGAACTGAACTAGAACTAGAACTGAACTAGAACTGAACTAGAACTGAACTAGAACTGAACTGCAACAGAACTAGAACTGAACTAGAGCTGAACTACAACAGAACTAGAACTGAACTAGAGCTGAACTACAACAGAACTAGAACTGATCTTCCAACTTGGCTAAAGATAGTAAATTAAAACCACATTTAAATATATTTTTCAATTATTTTATTTATAAATTCAAATTTTCATTTAATTTTTTTCCTTCTATTTCCAAAATGTTAAACATTTTCTTAAAACTATTTTTTTGCAAAATTACATTTTTCCTGTTTTTTTTTTTCATTCTTTAAAGAACTTATTAGCTAATTTTTAAACATTTTCTTATCAAATATCACTTTGATCTTTGATCGAGAAATTTGACAAAAGATCTAGAGGTATGCTGTTCTCTCGTTACTTAAACTTTCATAAAGTTAAGAAACGCATAGCTTTATCCAAGAACTTTTCTTCAGCGCTAACAGTTTCGGATTGTTTTTTTCGATGAGGAGCGATATTTTCTCTTGCCCTTTTTGGGATTTTTGGTGAATTGGTGCTGTATGACATCGTCTAAGACACGATCATAAATTTCGGCTTCTTCACTGTCCTCACCGTAAGTGGTAGAGGAGAGCAAGTCCACGGCAGGGGTTTCAGGTTGTACATATTGTTTTTTCATTATTAAAGAGATGAGACGGGATTTGAGAGATTTACATTTAGGATGAGAAATTACTTTTGATCGTGGCCGTATGGGATCTATGTTTTCATACAGATGATCATCTTGGGTATTGTTAAGGAATACACCGGATTCTTCTGAGTCGGAGGAAAATGATTTGAGAGAGTCCACTGTTAGATTGCTATAGGTGGCATTACTGGTGCCTTGAGAGCTCAAGCCGAAGTAAGTTTCATCATAGATATAATCAGATTCAGAAGTATAAGTACTCTTGTCATCTTCATCGGCCAATGATGAGCCCACCAGCGAAGAATCTAAGCAAGTGATGATCTTTTTTGAATATTCAAAGGATTCCTGATGACTTTGAATTTTACGTCTTTGACGGCGTTCATATTTAGCCTTTTCCAGGCGTGTAATAGTCTCCAGACTGTCCATAAACAATTGCAGATCTCGTGGTGTAAAATCCTCGGTATTGACTAGATTTTCTGCTGAGGAATCATCTATGGGAGCCGAGGTATATTTATTAACTTCCACTTGATGGCGCATAACGTGCATATAGGCATAATCGTAAATATCACTCATTTTGTATTTGATGTCCTTTTCTTAAATAAACTTTATCACAATAATTCAAATTATATTTGTTCAAATAACCACAATGTTGTTATCCTGTGAAAAGTTGTTGCTCAACTGATGCTATTTGTTGCCAGAGGGAAACCTTAAATACCTTTTAGGTAGTTTGGGAATATCAGCGAAATTTTTAGCGTTATTTCCTTTTGCGCTATCATAAATCCCAAATGCTTTTATTGCGCTATGAAAATCCGCTACCTGTTGCTATTTAAGCTGCACAGGTACGGTGATAATGCAAAATTGTATTTTTTTCCTTTTTGAGTTTGCGGTAAATTCCCTTCTATTGGGGTGTTAAAAATACATTTATAATGTCATCATTATAATGAGCCGAAAAACGTACGAGAGAATTTCTTTTCTAAGAAACTTTTCTTCGTCATCTGGTCATTTCGCTGAGGCGTTGGTGTTAAACGTTTTTCCTGTCACGTCTGTTGGAATATGTGTTATTTGTTAAAGCAAAACTATGACAAGACTTCAAGGCAGGATAAGTCTTCTAATTGTTGGTGTCTTTTCTCAGCATATGTGAGGAAATAGACAGACAATGACACGGCCGTCACTTTAAGCGAAAACTAATTTATTTAAAATGGAAATTTTACTATTGTCGCTTTAAATCGCGTTAGTTTGTATTTCCCATCTGTCCGGAACACTTGTCGCCGCGTCTTTATTCATTTTGCAAATAAATTTTAACTTTATAAAGTCGTCGGAATATAATTAAAGTTGGAAATCTATATCTACTAGAAGACTTTTGAAAAACAAGTGCCAATTAAACTCAAACTTTAATAACTTTCGGTCTAAACAGCTTTTTCATTATGCTCCTTAGGCAGGCGTCAAATGATCGTTTATTTACTTCGGCAGCTTTCTTAAAAGAAAATTGTGATTGACACAAATGGATGCATCATTAAACAGTTAAAATAACCATTCTATACTTTTTCGATAATTTATTCGATTGCCACTACATACGAATTTCCCAATTAATAAACACAAAGCTTCATCATGAGGACTTCCTCTCATCTGTCGTGCAGTAATACCGTTATTACTGAATTGATAATCTTTGGTCGTGTTCAAATCAAGTTGTTCCTGACCGATTATAAAAATAATTTGAGACCTGAATTACTTTATTTTAAACTAATTCAAATCTTAAATCCAATGATCTTCGGAACAGCTAAAAGATGGTTAGGTTAGGTTAGGTTGATAGGAGGATGTATACTACATCGAATCCGAAGAAATACACCTAGGCCACTATCGGGCCTGTTGTGCGCTCCAAACTAGAACAGAACTGCAACGTAACTAAAACCGAGCTATAACTGAACTAGAACAGAATTAGAACAGAACTAGAACAGAACTAGAACAGAACTAGAACAGAACTAGAACAGAACTAGAACAGAACTAGAACAGAACTAGAACAGAACTAGAACAGAACTAGAACAGAACTAGAACAGAACTAGAACAGAACTAAAACAGAACTAGAACAGAACTAGAACAGTACTAGAACATAACTAGAACAGAACTAGAACAGAACTAGAACAGTACTAGAACAGAACTAGAACAGAACGAGAACAGAACGAGAACAGTACTAGAACATAACTAGAACAGAAGTAGAACAGAACTAGAACAGTACTAGAACAGAACTAGAACAGAACGAGAACAGGACTAGAACAGAACGAGAACAGTACTAGAACAGAACTAGAACAGAAGTAGAACAGAACTAGAACAGTACTAGAACAGAACTAGAACAGAACTAGAACAGAACTAGAACAGAACTTAAACGGAACTAGAACAAACTAAAACAGAAATAGAACTGAACTAGAACAGAACTAGAACAGAACTCGAACAGGACTAGAACAGAACTAGAACAGAACTAGAACAGAACTAGAACAGAACTAGAACAGAACTAGAACAGAACTAGAACAGAACTAGAACAGAAATAGAACAGAACTAGAACAGAACTAGAACAGAACTAGAACAGAACTAGAACAGAACTAGAACAGAACTAGAACAGAACTAGAACAGAACTAGAACAGAACTAGAACAGAACTAGAACAGAAGTAGAACAGAATTAGAACAGAACTAGAACAGAACTAGAACAGAATTAGAACAGAATTAGAACAGAACTAGAACTAGAACAGAACTCGAACAGGACTAGAACAGAACGAGAACAGAACTAGAACAGAACTAGAACAGAACTAGAACAGAACTAGAACAGAACTAGAACAGAACTAGAACAGAACTGAACTAGACCTGAATAGGAACTAAAATAGAACAAAACTTGAGCAGAACTATAATTGTTGCAGAACTAAACTAAAACTGATTTAGAATCGAACTAATCGAACTGAACTGGAACTGAGTCTTTCTATCAAGTAAAATTACATGCGGATCTCTTTTTAACATACATATGTATTTCATATTTCGAAATTTCGAAAAAAAAAAGAATAAATATTAGTAATTTGTGAAATTTCATAAATAAAAATAAAAACAATTGATTTTTTTCTTTTTTTAATTTTATTATTTTTTATTAAAAATTATAAAATGTTAGACATTTTCGTTTTTATAGCTAAAATATTTACATCAAGATAACTTATAACACTAAAGAAAAGAAAACCGAAATTAAAATATATTTAAGACCAAACACCTAAAATATTCATTTAGTTTCCTTTAAAACCTAAAAGTCAATAGTTTTAAGCTTTTTGAAGAAAAAAACTTAAACTAGACTTTTGATACGAACCAAAAAAAAAAAAAAAAGAGAATTCAATTCAATTTTCTTTAACGACAGCCCAAAAAAGAAAGAGAAATGAACCTACAGAGTCAAATAACGCAAAGCCTTATCCAAGAAACGTTCTTCCGATGAACCATCGGGACAGGCAAAACCTTGACGAGACTTTTTCTTCATGTGTAGAGTAGAGAAACGGGCCAATTTCTCTGATTCCTGTACAAGTTCAGCTTGGAGCATTTGCTGTTGTTCCTGCTCATACATTTCCAAAGTTTCATATTCATCTAGGGGACGATGAGAGATAAGTTCTACTGAGGGTACTTTGGCGGAGTCCTTTTTCATAACCAAACCTATTAGGCGGGAACGTGTGGATATAGAACGAGATTTGGTGATAACTTTAGAACGAGGTCTTATGGTGGTATTCTGGGGCTCATAGAGATCTTGATAGGAAGTACCGATGGGAAATACACCAGATTCTTCTGAGTCTGAAGTGGTGATTATGGACAAGGTAGAATGGCTGCTGTTTTTGGACAATTGCTGTTGGAAGATGACACTATTGCGTGGTGAGGACTGAGTACTGCTAGGGGCCGAGAAGTAAGTTTCATCATATTCAGATCTCTGGCTATCGGGACTCTTGGGTACTTTTTTATTTTCCAACAGCAAAATTTCTTCTTCATCTCCTGAGGCTCCAGTAGAGGAGGAATCCAAAGTTGAAATAGAACTTATGCGAGGCAAGGTACAAAACTTCTTGCTTAAGTTATTCAATTTTTGCAATTTCTTTTGTTCTTTGCGCTCCTCCTTTTCGCGGGCCAAACGTGTTATGGTCTCTAAACTTTCGACGAATAGAGATAAATCGTGAGGAGAGAAATATTGAGTATTAATTTTGAATTTCGAAGCTTCTAGCAAAGTCATGTTGAAACTTGTTGAATTGGCCATTTTAGTTAATAACTTTTTTAATTTGTTTTAAGAAAATTAGTTAATAATTCTTTTTGGATAAATTGTTTTTAAAATGATGTTGGTTTGAGATTTGTTGAACTACAACTGATACTTTTTGCACAAGTGCGTTAGGTTTTATACTAAATTTAGGGCTCGTACACGCTACAGGCCTTCTTAAGACAGGTAGTTTAGTTGATGATGACTTAATCTATAATCTAGTAGTCACCTCCTAGTTTTGTTGTTGTATGCTTAATGTACTTATAGTTTAGTTTAAACTGTCTGTTATACCTGTTGCAAAATCCTTTTTTCTAGTTATTTGGCCTCCTTTTTAACTAGAATGCACAATTAGAACCTTTCTGCCATGACCTTTTCTGTAACTGTGACTATTTTAATCCATTTTTGGGAAAATCCTTTTAGTCAACCCGGTGCCAATTATTTTAAGATTTTACTTATTAAAATTTCAAATCTTTATTTTTTTATCTCTATCTCTTTCCTTCCTTCAATACAATATAATCTCTGCTTAAGACCTGTCATTTGTCATTAGTTTCAATTGTCATACTTACAGAGCTTCGACTATAATTTATGATCTTGTATTAAAATTTTTGGATTTCACAAATTTCGTTTTCATTAGAATTTCGTAAAATGCAGCTTGTTCAAAATTATTATAATAATGGGATTTTCCTTTCATTAACACAATTTTTAAGGAATTTTCATGTAATATAAATTTTATTACTTTTGTAAGAACATATGGCGTTTTCTTACGTTTGTGAGAAAAGGCCGCTAATTAACACGTGTCAAAATTACGTTTAGTCACGTACGCTATTTAAAGGTATGCAAAAGGAAAGTGTCAGGAACCTTTCACAGTAATTAGGACAATAGTTTTGGGTTTACAGTTAGATATGGTGGCTCAAATAAATTATTTTAATATTTTTTGACGAAATTTATTTTAGTTTATTTAGGAGATAATTTTAAGAAAATCATTAATAATTCTAGAAATGTTTTAAACAAATTATGTTTACCTGAACGAAGGGCCAAATTTTAGCATTCGAAAGCTATCGAGATTTATAATAAAACTTTTTATAATTCTATTGAGGTTTTTGAATAAGAACTAAACTAGAACTGAACTAGAACTGAACTAGAACTGAACTAGAACTGAACTAGAACTGAACTAGAACTGAACTAGAACTGAACTAGAACTGAACTAGAACTGAACTAGAACTGAACTAGAACTGAACTAGTACTGAACTAGAACTGAACTAGAACTGAACTAGAACTGAACTAGAACTGAACTAGAACTGAACTAGAACTGAACTAGAACTGAACCAGAACTGAACTAGAACTGAACTAGAATTGAACTAGAACTGAACTAGAACTGAACTAGAACTGAACTAGAACTGAACTAGAACTGAACTAGAACTGAACTAGAACTGAACTAGAACTGAACTAGAACTGAACTAGAACTGAACTAGAACTGAACTAGAGCTGAACTAGAACTGAACTAGAACTGAACTAGAATTGAACTAGAACTGAACTAGAACTAAACTAGAATTGAACTAAACTGAACTTGGACTGCACTAGAACTGAACTAGAACTGAAATAGAACTGAACTAGAACTGAACTAGAACTGAACTAGAACTGAACTAGAACTGAACTAGAACTGACTAGAACTGAAATAGAACTGAACTAGAACTGAACTAGAACTGAACTAGAACTGAACTAGAACTGAACTAGAACTGAACTAGAACTGAACTAGAACTGAACAAGAACTGAACTGAACTAGAACTGAACTAGAACTGAACTAGAACTGAACTAGAACTGAACTGAACTAGAACTGAACTAGAACTGAACTAGAACTGAACTAGAACTGAACTAGAACTGAACTAGAACTGAACTAGAACTGAACTAGAACTGAACTAGAACTGAACTAGAATTGAACTAGAATTGAACTAGAACTGAACTAGAACTGAACTAGAACTGAACTAGAACTGAACTAGAACTGAACTAGAACTGAACTAGAACTGAACTAGAACTGAACTAGAACTGAACTAGAACTGAACTAGAAACTAGAACTAGAACTAGAACTGAACTGAACTAGAACTGAACTAGAACTGAACTAGAACTGAACTAGAACTGAACTAGAACTGAACTAGAACTGAACTAGAACTGAACTAGAACTGAACTAGAACTGAACTAGAACTGAACTAGAACTGAACTAGAACTGAACTAGAACTGAACTAGAACTGAACTAGAACTGAACTAGAACTGAACTAGAACTGAACTAGAACTGAACTAGAACTGAACTAGAACTGAACTAGAACTGAACTAGAACTGAACTAGAACTGAACTAGAACTGAACTAGAACTGAACTAGAACCTGAACTAGAACTGAACTAGAATGAACTAGAACTGAACTAGAACTGAACTAGAACTGAACTAGAACTGAACTAGAACTGAACTAGAACTGTAACTAGAACTGAACTAGAACTGAACTAGACTGAACTAGAACTGAACTAGAACTGAACTAGAACTGAAACTAGAACTAGAACTGAACTAGAACTGAACTAGAACTGAACTAGAACTGAACTAGAACTGAACTAGAACTGAACTAGAACTGAACTAGAAACTGAACTAGAAACTGAACTAGAACTGAACTAGAACTGAACTAGAACTGAACTAGAACTGAACTAGAACTGAACTAGAACTGAACTAGAACTGAACTAGAACTGAACTAGAAACTGAACTAGAACTGAACTAGAACTGAACTAGAACAGAACTAGCACAGAACTAAAACAGAACAAGACCTAAACTAGAACAGAACAGAACAGAACTAGAACAGAACTAGAACAGAACTAGAACAGAACTAGAACAGAAAACTAGAACAGAACTAGAACAGAACTAGAAAACAGAACTAGAACAGAACTAGAACAAGAACTAGAACAGAACTAGAACAGAACTAGAACAGAAACTAGAACAGAACTAGAACAGAACTAGAACAGAAACTAGAACAGAACTAGAACAGAACTAGAACAGAACTAGAACAGAACTAGAACAGAACTAGAAACAGAACTAGAACAGAGAACTAGAACAGAACTAGAACAGAACTAGAACAGAACTAGAACAGAACTAGAACAGAACTAGAACAGAACTAGAACAGAACAGAACTAGAACAGAACTAGAACAGAACTAGAACAGAACTAGAACAGAACTAGAACAGAACTAGAACAGAACTAGAACAGAACTAGACAACTAGAACAGAACTAGAACAGAACTAGAACAGAACTAGAACAGAACTAGAACAGAACCTAGAACAGAACTAACTAGAACAGATCTAGAACAGAACTAGAACAGAACTAGAACAGAACTAGAACAGAACTAGAACAGAACTAGAACAGAACTAGAACAGAACTAGAACAGAACTAGAACAGAACTAGAACAGAACTAGAACAGAATTAGAACAGAACTAGAACTAAACTAGAACAGAACTAGCACAGAACTAAAACAGAACAAGAACTGAACTAGAACAGAACTAGAACAGAACTAGAACAGAACTAGAACAGAACTAGAACAGAACTAGAACAAACAGAACTAGAACAGAACTAGAACAGAACTAAAACAGAACTAAAACAGAACTAGAACAGAACTAGAACAGAACTAGAACAGAACTAGAACAGAACTAGAACAGAATTAGAACAGAACTAGAACAGAACTAGAACAGAACTAGAACAGAACTAGAACAGAACTAGAACAGAACTAGAACAGAACTAGAACAGAACAGAACTAGAACAGAACTAGAACAGAACAGAACTAGAACAGAACTAGAACAGAACTAGAACAGAACTAGAACAGAACTAGAACAGAACTAGAACAGAACTAGAACAGAACTAGAACAGAATTAGAATAGAACTAGAACAGAACTAGAACAGAACTAGAACAGAACTAGAACAGAACTAGAACAGAACTAGAACAGAACTAGAACAGAACTAGAACAGAACTAGAACAGAACTAGAAAAGAACTAGAACAGAACTAGAACAGAACTAGAACAGAACTAGAACAGAACTAGAACAGAACTAGAACAGAACTAGAACAGAACTAGAACAGAAACTAGAACAGAACTAGAACAGAACTAGAACAGAACTAGAACAGAACTAGAAACAGAACTAGAACAGAACTAGAACAGAACTAGAACAGAACTAGAACAGAACTAGAACAGAACTAGAACAGCACTAGAACAGAATTAGAACAGAATTAGAACAGAATTAGAACAGAATTAGAACAGAACTAGAACAGAATTAGAACAGAATAGAACAGAACTAGAACAGAATTAGAACAGAACTAGAACAGAACTAGAACAGAACTAGAACAGAACTAGAACAGAACTAGAACAGAACTAGAACAGAACTAGAACAGAACTAGAATAGAACTAGAACAGAACTAGAACAGAACTAGAATAGAACTAGAACATAACTAGAACAGAACTAGAACAGAACTAGAACAGAACTAGAACAGAACCTAGAACAGAACCTAGAACAGAACCAGAACAGAACCAGAACAGAACCAGAACAGAACCAGAACAGAACCAGAACCAGAACAGAACCAGAACAGAACCAGAACAGAACCAGAACAGAACCAGAACAGAACCAGAACAGAACCAGAACAGAACCAGAACAGAACCAGAACAGAACCAGAACAGAACCAGAACAGAACCAGAACAGAACCAGAACAGAACCAGAACAGAACAGGAACAGAAATAGAACGGAACTAGAACAAAAGAAGAACATAACTAGATTTAGAAATCACCTACAACTGAGCCACAACCGAAGTAAAATTGGTCCTGATGTTAAATGGAGCTAAAACAGATGTAGAACAGAACTAGAACTGAAGTATAACTGAACTAAAACTGAAGTATACCTGAACAAGAACTGAACTAGTCTTGTTCTAGTTCTGTTGTGGTTCTAGTTCTGGTTCTATTCTAGATAAATTCTAGTTCTATTACAGTTCTGTTCTAGTTTAGTTCCAATTCAGTTCTAGTGTTGATCTTGTTCAGTTCCAGATTAGATTTAGTTCAGTACCAGATCAGTTTTAGTTCAGTTGTAATTCAGTTCCAGTTCTATACTTTCTAAATATTAAATCCCTTTTCAGTAAAAACATTTATGACCTCAAATTTAAAATTGTCATATTCACTCATAATCACTGCCCAAATGTGTTATGACATCTGCAAAACGTATTTATGACAGTTTTGAAATACATATTTACTTAAATTATGAGTGTTTTGTTGCCAAAAATAAACAAACATTTTCACTAAAATACGGAAAATATAATTGTAATTTAGTTAAGTAAATAAAATTGTACATAAAACAAACAAAATTTTACACTTGACAGGCCTAAACGAAAATATGGGAAATATGTAATAAAAACCATTAATAATATATTTTTGAAACGTATACAATTTTAAACAAATAAAACTTAACCTCAATTATGGTAAAATAACCATATGTCAATTATATTTGACAGATACGATTTTTATGCAAAAAATAATAAAATTATCTAATAGGGTGTGAGAGAGTAAATGAAAATTATTTATAAAATAAATGAGGAAAAGCACTAAGATAATATAAAACCATTATAAGTTGATGACATTTGGAAATAAACCGCCCACTTTTGGTAAAATAAAAATAGCAACAAAAATAAAGTAAATATGTAATGAAACCGCAAGTAATGCAACAATGAATAAACTAGATTTGAAGCGATTTTGCGGGAGAAATTGTAAAGAAATTTTAAATAAATATGTAGTTTCAAATTAAAGAAAAATATTTATCATTTAACTGGCAGCCCCAAAACAAGTGATGTTTTTGTCATGTCTTTAACATGGCGTCATAATAATGACAGTTCCTCCTCTTTTTAAAAATAAATAAGAAAAAAAGGCTGAAAACTATTTCATCTTTATTATGTCAACTGTGTGTAAAAATATAACAAGATATGATAAGATACGTTTAGAGGGAAAACAATGAAAGAAACAATACTGTTTTCTTCCTTCCTTCCTATTATGACATATCAGCATACCCGGTTTGCTTCGCAACTCAAAACTAAAAAAAAATTATAAACAAATTTATTCACAAAAGTATAATAGAATAAAATGTGAACTTCTTTATCGAAAAATTTGAAAGTACTATTAGAACAGTTCGATTTCAGTTCTCATTCAGTTCTATTTGAGTTCTAGTTCTGCTCCAGTTCAGTTCTAATTCAGTACTAGTTCAGTTCTAGTTCAGTTCTAGTTTAATTCTAGTTCAGTTCTAGTTCAGTTCTAGTTTAGTTCTAGTTCAGTTCTAGTTCAGTTCTCGTTCAGTTCTAGTTCAGTTCTAGTTCAGTTCTAGTTCAGATCTAGTTCAGTTCTAGTTCAGTTCTAGTTCAGTTCTAGTTCAGGTCTAGTTCAGTTCTAGTTCAGTTCTAGTTCAGTTCTAGTTCAGTTCTAGTTCAGTTCTAGTTCAGTTCTAGTTCAGTTCTAGTTCAGTTCTAGTTCAGTTCTAGTTCAGTTCTAGTTCAGTTCTAGTTCAGTTCTAGTTCAGTTCTAGTAGTCTAGTCAGTTCTAGTTCAGTTCTAGTTCAGTTCTAGTCAGTTCAGTTCTAGTTCAGTTCTAGTTCAGTTCTAGTTCAGTTCTAGTTCAGTTCTAGTTCAGTTCTAGTTCAGTTCTAGTTCAGTTCTAGTTCAGTTCTAGTTCAGTTCTAGTTCAGTTCTAGTTCAGTTCTAGTTCAGTTCTAGTTCAGTTCTAGTTCAGTTCTAGTTCAGTTTCTAGTTCAGTTCTAGTTCAGTTCTAGTTCAGTTCTAGTTCAGTTCTAGTTCAGTTCTAGTTCAGTTCTAGTTCAGTTCTAGTTCAGTTCTAGTTCAGTTCTAGTTCAGTTCTAGTTCAGTTCTAGTTCAGTTCTAGTTCAGTTCTAGTTCAGTTCTAGGTTAGTTCTAGTTCAGTTCTAGTTCAGTTCTAGTTCAGTTCTAGTTCAGTTCTAGTTCAGTTCTAGTACAGTTCTAGTTCAGTTATAGTTCAGTTCTAGTTCAGTTCTAGTTCAGTTTTAGTTCAGTTCTAGTTCTGTTCTAGTTCAGTTCTGTTCTAGTTCAGTTCTGTTCTAGTTCAGTTCTGTTCTAGTTCAGTTCTTGTTCACTTCTAGTTCAGTTCTAGTTCAGTTTTAGTTCAGTTCTAGTTCAGTTTTAGTTCAGTTCTAGTTCAGTTCTAGTTCAGTTCTAGTTCAGTTCAGTTCTAGTTCAGTTCAAGTTCTAGTTCAGTTCTAGTTCAGTTCTAGTTCAGTTCTAGTTCAGTTCTAGTTCAGTTCTAGTTCAGTTCTAGTTCAGTTCTAGTTCAGTTCTAGTTCAGTTCTAGTTCAGTTCTAGTTCTAGTTCAGTTCTAGTTCAGTTCTAGTTCAGTTCTAGTTCAGTTCTAGTTCAGTTTTAGTTCAATTCTAGTTCAGTTCTAGTTCAGTTCTAGTTCAGTTCTAGTTCAGTTCTAGTTCAGTTCTAGTTCAGTTCTAGTTCAGTTCTAGTTCAGTTCTAGTTCAGTTCTAGTTCTGTTCTAGTTCTGTTCTAGTTCTGTTCTAGTTCTGTTCTAGTTCAGTTCTTGTTCGCCTTTCGAGCTATGCTATGATGGATACGTCACTCATTAACACGACTCTTTTATTTGTATATATAGAAGATTTATCTCTCCTTATTGTTGTTGTTAAAGAGTACATGTTTGTAGATTTAACTCTGTCTCTAGTTGTCTATTGATAGATTGTGTCACCGAGGAAGAGAGATGTTTTAGTTATGTCTGTCTCAGTATGTGGAAGTTGAAATGAAAATAGCTGAACTACAACAACAGCAGTGGAAAATAATGTCATGCCTTGTGGTTAATGTAACATGTTGTATTTGTATCGTTGTTTTGTTTTTATTTTAATTTTCACAATTTTTTCATTTAAAGTAACAATAACTTGCTGTTGTTGGTCTACATTAAGGCAACAGTTAATATCATGACGACTAGACATAACAGCAACAACTTGTCAAAGTAATAAGAATAACAATACGGAGACAACGAAACTATATTAAATACAGACAGACAGAATTTGTATTTATATTTGTTTTGTATGCAGAATAACAGTCAACTAGTCAGCATCCTTAATAATAACAATACCAAACCCTCTCTCTCTCTCTCTATCTTTGTCGTTTTCTAGCTTCCTTCATTCTAGACATTTTTAGCTGAAGGTTATACATCTATTGAATTTTAAGGATTTTGATTTATCTAAGGATAATGAAATTGATAAATGAAGTGTAAATTTTTTTCGTACATATTTAAAAAGGACATTTTTCTGACATCGCTATATCTTTGCCAAAGAGACAACAATAACAAACAATATCTACTCGTAATAGTAATTGAGTACAAAAAGTGCATCACCATACTAAGAGGTTTTTCGTTTGGACTTCAAATGACCTAGTAGACGTAGAAATGAACAGTTTATTAAAAGATATTAGATAAAAGGATAAGACATATAAATGAAGACAATAATGTGATTTATGAAAACAAAACCATTTGGCTTTAGACTACTTTTGCTAAATTGTTTTGCGAGAGAACAATAGCAATGGTAACTATTGTGACAGGATTTAAGGGTTAAAGGTTTTGTAGGAATGGAAAATTTCTGGAAAAATTTGCATAAAATAATGAGGAAATTCTAGAATATTGTCGAAAACATCTATATTTTCGAAAAAAAAAAATACCTTATATAGTGATCAAGGACAAGACTCATGACCATTGCATCATTTTACGATCAATTCATCAATCAATCCATATTGTGTTCTAGATCTGTGCTAGATCTTTTCTGTTATAGTTCTATTTTAGTTCAGTTTTAGAACTGAACGAGAACTGAAGTAGAACAGAGCCAGAACTGAACTAGAACAGAACTAGCACAGAACTAGAACAGAACTAGAACAGAACTAGAACAGAACTAGAACAGAACTAGAACAGAACTAGAACAGAACTAGAACAGAACTAGAACAGAACTAGAACAGAACTAGAACAGAGCTAGAACAGAACAAGAACTAAACTAGAACTAAACTAGAACTGAACTAGAACTAAACTAGAACTAAACTTGAACTGAACTAGAACTGAACTAGAACTGAACTAGAACTGAACTAGAACTGAACTAGAACTGAACTAGAACTGAACTAGAACTGAACTAGAACTGAACTAGAACTGAACTAGAACTGAACTAGAACTGAACTAGAACTGAACTAGAACTGAACTAGAACTGAACTAGAACTGAACTAGAACTGAACAAGAACTGAACTAGAACTGAACTAGAGCTAAATTAGAACTGAATCAGAACTGAAATAGAACTGAATTAGAAATGAACTAGAACTGAACTAGAACTGAACTAGAACTGAACTAGAACTGAACTAGAACTGAACTAGAACTGAACTAGAACTGAACTAGAACTGAACTAGAACTGAACTAGAACAGAACTGAACTAGAACGGAACTAGAACTGAACTAGAGCTGAACTAGAACTGAACAAGAACTGAACAAGAACTGAACTAGAATTGAACTAGAACTGAACTAGAACTGAACTAGAACTGAACTAGAACTAGAACTGAACTAGAACTGAACTAGAACTGAACTAGAACTGAACTAGAACTGAACTAGAACTGAACTAGAACTGAACTAGAACTGAACTAGAACTGAACTAGAACTGAACTAGAACGGAACTAGATCTGAACTAGAACTGAACTAGAACCGAACCAGAACTGAACTAGAACTGAACTAGAACTGATCTAGAACTGAACTAGAACTGAACTAGAACTGAACTAGACTGACTAGAACTGAACTAGAACTGAACTAGAACTGATCTAGAACTGAACCAGAACTGAACTAGAACTGAACTAGAACTGATCTTGAACTGAACTAGAACTGAACTAGAACTGAACTAGAACTGAACTAGAACTGAACTAGAACTGAACTAGAACTGAACTAGAACTGAACTAGAACTGAACTAGAACTGAACTAGAACTGAACTAGAACTGAACTAGAACTGAACTAGAACTGAACTAGAACTGAACTAGAACTGAACTAGAACTGAACTAGAACTGAACTAGAACTGAACTAGAACTGAACTAGAACTGAACTAGAACTGAACTAGAACTGAACTAGAACTGAACTAGAACTGAACTAGAACTGAACTAGAACTGAACTAGAACTGAACTAGAACTGAACTAGAACTGAACTAGAACTGAACTAGAACTGAACTAGAACTGAACTAGAACTGAACTAGAACTGAACTAGAACTGAACTAGAACTGAACTAGAACTGAACTAGAACTGAACTAGAACTGAACTAGAACTGAACTAGAACTGAACTAGAACTGAACTAGAACTGAACTAGAACTGAACTAGAACTGAACTAGAACTGAACTAGAACTGAACTAGAACTGAACTAGAACTGAACTAGAACTGAACTAGAACTGAACTAGAACTGAACTAGAACTGAACTAGAACTGAACTAGAACTGAACTAGAACTGAACTAGAACTGAACTAGAACTGAACTAGAACTGAACTAGAACTGAACTATGAACTAGAACTGAACTAGAACTGAACTAGAACTGAACTAGAACTGAACTAGAACTGAACTAGAACTGAACTAGAACTGAACTAGAACTGAACTAGAACTGAACTAGAACTGACTAGAACTGAACTAGAACTGAACTAGAACTGAACTAGAACTGAACTAGAACTGAACTAGAACTGAACTAGAACTGAACTAGAACTGAACTAGAACTGAACTAGAACTGAACTAGAACTGAACTAGAACTGAACTAGAACTGAACTAGAACTGAACTAGAACTGAACTAGAACTGAACTAGAACTGAACTAGAACGGAACTAGATCTGAACTAGAACTGAACTAGAACCGAACCAGAACTGAACTAGAACTGAACTAGAACTGATCTAGAACTGAACTAGAACTGAACTAGAACTGAACTAGAACTGAACTAGAACTGAACTAGAACTGAACTAGAACTGATCTAGAACTGAACCAGAACTGAACTAGAACTGAACTAGAACTGATCTGAACTGAACTAGAACTGAACTAGAACTGAACTAGAACTGAACTAGAACTGAACTAGAACTGAACTAGAACTGAACTAGAACTGAACTAGAACTGAACTAGAACTGAACTAGAACTGAACTAGAACTGAACTAGGACTGAACTGAACTAGAACTGAACTAGAACTGAACTAAACTAGAACTGAACTGAACTAGAACTGAACCAGAACTGAACTAGAACTGAACTAGAACTGATCTAGAACTGAACTAGAACTGAACTAGAACTGAACTAGAACTGAACTAGAACTGAACTGAACTAGAACCGAACCAGAACTGAACTAGAACTGAACTAGAACTGATCTAGAACTGAACTAGAACTGAACTAGAACTGAACTAGAACTGAACTAGAACTGAACTAGAACTGAACTAGAACTGAACTAGAACTGAACTAGAACTGAACTAGAACTGAACTAGAACTGAACTAGAACTGAACTAGAACTGAACTAGAACTGAACTAGAACTGAACTAGAACTGATCTAGAACTGAACTAGAACTGAACTAGAACTGAACTAGAACTGAACTAGAACTGAACTAGAACTGAACTAGAACTGAACTAGAACTGAACTAGAACTGAACTAGGACTGAACTGAACTAGAACTGAACTAGAACTGAACTAGAACTGAACTGAACTAGAACTGAACTAGAACTGAACTAGAACTGAACTAGAACTGAACTAGAACTGAACTAGAACTGAACTAGAACTGAACTAGAACTGAACTAGAACTGAACTAGAACTGAACTAGAACTGAACTAGAACTGAACTAGAACTGAACTAGAACTGAACTAGAACTGAACTAGAACTGAACTAGAACTGAACTAGAACTGAACAAGAACTGAACTAGAACTGAACTAGAACTGAACTAGAACTGAACTAGAACTGAACTAGAACTGAACTAGAACTGAACTAGAACTGAACTAGAACTGAACTAGAACTGAACTAGAACTGAACTAAAAGTGAACTAGAACTGAACTAGAACTGAACTAGAACTGAACTAAAAGTGAACTGGAACTGAAATAAAAATGCACAAAGACAGAACTAAGTTTTTAAGCTGTCAAATCCCCAACATATGATTTTTACGTAATTCCCTCTTAATACTCCTGAAAAATGTATTCACCATTAAATGTTCTTATTAATAAAGACATTCTCTAGAAAAAATTCTTCTTATTTGAACTATAATGAACTTAAGAACTCTTATAAATTTCTTTAGAAATAAAACAATTCCAAAACACGAAAAACAAGCAACAACTTATTCAAACACTTAAATCAATTAAAAGCTTCCTTTCCCCTTCTGTTTTTTTTTTCGAAATTTATATAATTTTTTGTTGTTGTTTTTACACAGACTCTATTGAATAATTGTTTAATCTCATTGGCATTAATTGAAATTTAAATGGTTCTTGGGTCTTCTTCTCCTATATCTTTGGGCATTATATAGATTGAATTGTGCATTTAAGAGTGAAGAAGCAGTAGCTAAAGATTTGAAAAAAAAAAAAAAAGATTGCAAGAATCATATGTGTGTCGGTCGGTAGCTGTAGAAGAATATGTGAAAAAAAAAACATCTACACAATGAATAAGTTTTGAATACTCAATTGTATATGACCCTTAAAACAGAATTGACTGCAAAACACTAAACAATACTAGTGGTCTTATAGAGAAAAGAAGAAAAAAAGTATCAACTAAAAAAAAACTAAATAACAAAAAAATGCAAATCGTTTCTTTAAAAAGTCTGACAAAAAAATGCATTTTGTGTGTATTTTTACACACAAAAGGAGCCATTGTTTTGGTTTTTTGCATTTAAATTTAAACTACTGCTAGTAGACTACTATATAGCGTTGCTATCTTGGGTATCTGCTATACATATGAGTATTATTTTCAAATTTTTTTTCTTGTCTTTACTAAGAAATTCTTTTTAAATTGTATGAGGGGGTAGATTAGCAAAAACTGTCTATTTTTAAAAATTTTCTTAAGCGGTATTTACAAAAACCATAGTAAAAGACTACTGTAATCATGACTAAGTAAAAATTATAAAGGATTTAACTCTTTTTTTGGTTTAAGTCCTAAGAATATGTTAGTGGGTGTTTCTTGTTTAAGTTATAATATGAAAACAATAATTAGCCATAACTAAACTAACAATAGTTAAAGAAACAATTGCAAATAAGCAAGAGTTTTGCAAAATTTTAAATTAATTTTAAAAAATTTCTAAAGAATATACAAATATTTTTTCCACAAAACTCACGCATGTTTGTTTATCCAATTAAGTATATTTGTTATAAAAGAGGTGGTACATACCTGGAAAGAAAAGAAAAAATTGGGAAAATATTAACAAAATATTAGAAAATAAGTAAAGTTAGAAAACTAGAAGTACAGAACTGGAATAGAATTAGAACAGAACTACAACAGCACTAGAACTAGACATAAACTAGAACAGAACTAGAACATAACTAGAACAAAACTAGAACAGAACTAGAACAGAACTAGAACAGAACTAGAACAGAACTAGAACAGAACTAGAACAGAACTAGAACAGAACTAGAACAGAACTAGAACAGAACTAGAACAGAACTAGAAAAGAACTAGAACAGAACTAGAACATAACCAGAACAAAACCAGATCAGATAGAAGAAAACTAGAGCGGAACTAGAACAGAACTGAAACAGAACTGAACTAGAACTGAACTAGAATTGAACTAGAACTGAACTAGAACTGAACTAGAACTGAACTAGAGCTGAAGTAGAACTGAACTAGAATTGACCAAGAACTGAACTAGAACGGAACTAGAACTGAACTAGAACTGAACTAGAACTGAACTAGAACAGAACTAGAACTGAACTAAAACTGAACGAGGACTGAACTAGAATAGAACTACAACTGAATTAAAACTGAACGAGGACTGAACTAGAACAGAACTGGAACTGAACTACAACTGAACTAGAACTGAACTAGAACAGAACTAGAACAGAACTACAACTGAACTAGAACAGAACTAGAACAGAACTAGAACAGAACTAGAACAGAACTAGAACAGAACTAGAACAGAACTAGAACAGAACTAGAACAGAACTAGAACAGAATTAGAACAGAACTTAACTAGAACAGAACTTAACTAGAACAGAACTTAACTAGAACAGAACTAGAACAGAACTAGAACAGAACTAGAACAGAACTAGAACAGAACTAGAACAGAACTAGAACAGAACTAGAACAGAACTAGAACAGAACTAGAACAGAACTAGAACAGAACTAGAACAGAACTAGAACAGAACTAGAACAGAACTAGAACAGAACTAGAACAGAACTAAAACAGAACTAGAACAGAACTAGAACAGAACTAGAACTAAACTAGAAGTGAACTAGAACTGAACTAGAGCTGAACTATAACTGAACTATAACTGAACTACAACTGAACTATAACTGAACTAGAACTGAACTAGAACTGAACTAGAACTGGACTAGAACTGAACTAGAACTGAACTAGAACTGAACTAGAACTAAACTAGAACTGAACTAGAACTGAACTGAACTAGAACTAGAACTGAACTAGAACTGAACTAGAACTGAACTAGAACTGAACTAGAACTGAACTAGAACTGAACTAGAACTGATCTAGAACTGAACTAGAAAACAACTAGAATACAACTAGAACAGAACTACAACATAACTAGAACAGAACTAGAACAGAACTAGAACAAAACTAGAACAGAACTAGAACAGAACTAGAACAGAACTAGAACAGAACTAGAACAGAACTAGAACAGAACTAGAACAAAACTAGAACAGAACTAGAACAGAACTAGAACAGAACTAGAACAGAACTAGAACAGAACTAGAACAGAACTAGAACAAAACTAGAACTGAGCTGCAAGAACTAATTCGGTTTATATCCGAATTAAAAAAATTACTTTGAAAATTGATCCAGCCCAAACTAATGTCAATTGATCTTGATGTAAACAATTCCTTTGGAAAAACCAAGTGGAAAAAACAGTTCCACTGTATAGGCATATACATAGTTCAAAATTTACCACATACGATGTGGAGATAATTATTTAAATTCAAGTATTTTGAAAAGAACGCACAATTACTACACTTTCGATCATAAATATTTGCACTGAATTTAATAACCTGCGTCTAATTGAAAACAACCTGTTCGAATCTTCCCTTTCAATTTCAATTTACTACTTGCTGGGATCTTTTCATTAAAATCATAAATTAACAATTGCTTTAATTTGTCACAAGTTCATCAAACAATCTAATGTGTTCCTTGTTGTAAATTTGACCTTGAATTTACCAGATCTTATCCGTAACTACTTGAATTTCGTAAAGCCGTTGTAAATTTTTTTGAAACTTAATTTGATTGCCGTAACCTGGTTTAGGCAGTTACATGGAACAAATCTAGTTAAATCGTATGATTTTGTTTGACACTAATGAGTTCCTGCTGTTTAGAATTTTTTTAAGATTTGTTTACCTGATTTATGGTCAACTAAAACTAATTGTGCAAAAATATGAGGAAAAAACCAATCTAGGGCCTACTGTTTGAAGATTGTAAATTATAGTTTTGCAAAGAATTCAAAGGGGAATTTTTTAAATTAATATTTTTATTAGAAACATATTTTATATTATTACTTTTGCTTATACTTTAAATGTGTTATTAAGTCTTTAATTAAAACGATAAATAGTTTTAATTCTTATCTATTAAAGAATTTTCATTGATAACTGTTATCATTTTTAAATTACCATTATTATTTAAACGTGGCCACCCCATTTTTAAAGTAATTTATCATTTAAACGTTTAAAATAATAAAAAGTAAATTAAATAAACAATAATGTAATAATTATGAAGACCTTGCCATTGAAATTGATAAAAACAATTTCTGTTTCTTTTCAAAATATAAACAAAAATATATAGAAAAATAGAAATGAAAATAACTAAAAGTAAATTAAAATTGTAGAAAAATAAAAATAAATATTTTTATAGAAATAATGACAATTTGCCAAAAATATATAATTCATTTTGAAAATTGCTGAAGTAGGAGGATGCAAGAGAAATTAACAGAAAATTTTAAATATTTAAGTAAATTTTTAATACTCTCTCTTTCTCTAACAGTTAAGCTGGGCTTGCCAGATGTTAATAATACGACAGGCTTACAGCAATTTCACAGCTGCTAGCTTTTACTTATAACACAGGATAATTTTTTTTTCTGCAACAATAAAGTAGGAAAACCCAGCAGATAACCTAAGGTAGATAACGGCGGTGACTATTTTCGGTGGGCGGCTTGCAATAGTAAATTCCGGCAGTTAAATGTGGATAAATTTAAAAAATTGTCTGAACTAGAACAGAACTAAAATTGAACTAGAACAGAATTAGAACAGAACTAGAACAGAACTAGAACTGAATTGGAACTGTACTAGTGCTGAACTAGAGCTGAACTAGAACTGAACTAGAACTGAACTAGAACTGAACTAGAACTGAACTAGAACTGAACTAGAACTGAACTGAACTAGAACTAAACTAGAACTGAACTAGAACTGAACTAGAACTGAACTAGAACTGAACTAGAACTGAACTAGAACTGAATTAGAACTGAACTAGAACTGAACTAGAAATGAACTAGAACTGAACTGAATTAGAACTGAATTAGAACTGAACTAGAACTGAACTAGAACTGAACTAGAACTGAACTAGAACTGAACTAGAACTGAACTAGAACTGAACTAGAACTGAACTAGAACTGAACTAGAACTGAACTAGAACTGAACTAGAACTGAACTAGAACTGAACTAGAACTGAACTAGAACTGAACTAGAACTGAACTAGAACTGAACTAGAACTGAACTGGAAGTGAAATAGAACTGAACTAGAACTGAACTGGAAGTGAAATAGAACTGAACTAGAACTGAACTAGAACTGAAATAGAACTGAACTAGAACTGAACTAGAACTGAACTAGAACTGAACTAGAACTGAACTAGAACTGAACTAGAACTGAACTAGAACTGAACTAGAACTAGAACTGAACTAGAACTGAACCAGAACTGAACTAGAACTGAACTAGAACTGAACTAGAACTGAACTAGAACTGAACTGGAAGTGAAATAGAACTGAACTAGAACTGAACTAGAACTGAACTGGAAGTGAAATAGAACTGAACTAGAACAGAACTAGAACAGAACTAGAACAGAACTAGAACAGAACAGAACTAGAACAGAACTAGAACGGAACTAGAACAGAACTAGAACAGAACTAGAACAGAACTAGAACAGAACAGAACTAGAACAGAACTAGAACAGAACTAGAACAGAACTAGAACAGAACTAGAACAGAACTAGAACAGAACTAGAACAGAACTAGAACAGAACTAGAACAGAACTAGAACAGAACTAGAACAGAACTAGAACAGAACTACAACAGAACTAGAACAGAACTAGAACAGAACTAGAACAGAACTAGAACAGAACTAGAACAGAACTAGAACAGAACTAGAACAGAACTAGAACAGAACTAGAACAGAACTAGAACTAGAACAGAACTAGAACAGAACTAGAACAGAACTAGAACATAACTAGAACATAACTAGAACAGAACTAGAACAGAACAAGAACAGAACAAGAACAGAACAAGAACAGAACAAGAACAGAACAAGAACAGAACTAGAACAGAACTAGAACTAAACTAGAACTGAACGGAACTGAACTTGAAGATCTTTAGATATTAAGACTTGCCAGATGTTTAATTTTACAGGTTTGTTACGGAATTTGGGGGAAATCTCTTGTCTAAATCTTATGCATTTGATGTAATATGCAGTTTATTCAAAATGTCACATAATTTTTCTTATTTTTATCACTTTAATTATTGTTAAATTTGCCTTATTAATTTTATTTCAAAATTTATATTTTCTCACAAACTTCTAATTTTTATATGACTATGTCGACTGACTACCCACACTTTCCTGTTTATTTTTCCAAAGTGTGTTTCTATGCCAAATACTCATTTAAATATTGTGTGTTTGTGTGAGCGGTGTTTTTTTTTTAATCTAAATATTCACTCACTCATCTTTTTTTTTTTTTTTTAAAAACATTTTTAAATTTTTTATTTATATTTTTTTTTTGCTGTTTGCTGTTAAATTACACATTTTTGCAGTAATTTTTCAATTGATTTTATTTTGCATGTTTTTATCTATTTTATAGTCCGTAACCCACTTGTTGTACTTTTAATAGAAAAAAACGTAAATTTCGTAAAGTTCTACCCACAGATGTGTGTTTTATTTTCCATAATAAAAATAAAATTTTATGGCAAAACAAAACAAAAAACAAAATTCTAAAGAATTTTTTATTAAATATGTTTAATTTTTTGCGTTTACATTAAAATGAAGACTATTTTGTTGAGTGTAAATAAGAAGCAGCGCTAGAGAGTTGCCGCGTTTGTTTAAGAGTTTCACAGTTATCAGCTTTTGTTTATATCATGAAAATATTGAATTTAAACCCATATTTTGTTAAAAAAATTTCTGAAAAACACTTGTTTCTTTTCCTTTTTCATTACTTTTCTTACTTAAAGTATAAATTCTTTTTAACGAAAACCATTTGCAGCTGCATTTTATTCCTTTGTCTCCCCTTTCCATTTCAAAACTATAATTCCAATAACTCTAAAAGCTCTTAGATTAAAAAAATGTTTACATTATTTTCATAAATGTTATTTTTATGCTGACTCCTCATTATGTACATAGAATAATAAGGAAAAAATATCCTCATCATCATAAATTGTGATACAAAATTAATTTCTTTTTTTTTTTTTAACAAAAAACGTGCTTGATTATGGAAAATATAAATACAAATGGGAATATAAATAGTGTAAGCATTAATGTTTATTTTTACTCGGATTTCGCGTAGGAAGTTGGATAAAAACGAAAAGTAAACAGAAATATTAAAAGGAAAGGGGGGAAAGTAATAAAAAATTGAAACAAGAGAATCGAATTTTAAAGGTTAAAAACCGGCTAAACAAATAAATATGTATAGACCCCAATAATTTAAGGAATAAGATAGTTTTGAAGGTATTTAAGCTACGTTTTGTTGATCAGTATTTGGACTTTATAACTAATTGAGGGTTATTATGCAATAAAAGGAAAAATACAAAAAAAATTCCATTTTTTCTGAAATTTTTGGAAATTTTTAATTTATAATCTGGCAACTTTCTTTGTTTGTTTTCTTGCAGTTTCTCAGCTGCTATTCACATCTGCTTATAGTGCAGAGTAAATTTCTCTGCTAACTCTGAACTGTCTGGGTTTGACAGATGTTATAATACATCCAGCCGGTCTCTATAGGCCTAATACTTAGTCTCTATAGTCCAGAGAATGTAGTCTTTACAGTCCAGAGGCTATAGTCTCTATAGTACAAAGAGTATTGTGTCTATAGTCCAGAGAATGTAGTCTTTATAGCCAAAAGGCTTGGGTCTGGCTTGTCTCTATAGTCCAGAGAATATAGTCTCTATAGTTCAGAGACTATAGTCTCTATAATCTATCTATAATCTCTATAGTTCAGAGACTATAGTCTATTTAGTGCAGATACTATAGTCTCTATAGTTCAGAGACTATAGTCTCTATAGTTCAGATACTATAGTCTCTATAGTTCAGAGACTATAGTCTCTCTAGTACAGAGACTATAGTCTCTCTAGTTCAAAGACTATAGTCTCTATAGTCTGGAGACTAGGTCTCTATAATCTAGAGACTATAGTCCCTATAGTTCAGAGACTATAGTCCCTATAGTCCAGAGACTATAGTCTATATAATTCAGAGAATATAGTCTCTAGAATTCAGAGACTGTAGTCTCTATAGTTCAGAGATTATAGTCTCTATAGTTCAGAGACTATAGTCTCTATAGTTCAGAGACTATAGTCTCTATAATTCAGAGAATATAGTCTCTAGAATTCAGAGACTGTAGTCTCTATAGTTCAGAGACTATAGTCTCTATAGTTCAGAGACTATAGTCTCCATAGTTCAGAGACTATAGTCTCTATAGTTCAGAGACTATAGTCTCTATAGTTCAGATACTATAGTTTCTATAGTTCAAATACTATAGTCTCTATAGTTCAGAGACTATAGTCTCTATAGTTCAGAGACTATAATCTCTACAGTTCAGAGACTATAGACTCTATAGTCCAAAGACAATAGTCTCTGTAATCCAAAGGCTATAAACTATACTCCAGAGGCTATAATATCTATAGTCGAGATATTATAGTCTTTATAGTCCAGAGACTATGATCTCTATAGTTCAAATCTATAGTCTCTATAGTCTAGTTTATATAGTCCAAAGACAATAGCCTCTATAGTCCGAAGACTATAGTCTCTATAGTCCAAATACAATAGTCTCTATAGCCCAAAGACAACAATCTCTATTGTCCAAAGAATGTAGTATTTATAGTCAAGAGATTATAGTTCAGAGACTAGAGTCTCTATAGTTCAGATACTACAGTCTCTATAGTTCAGAGACTATAGTCTCTCTAGTTCAGAGACTATAGTCTCTCTAATTCAAAGACTATAGTCTCTATAGTCTGGAGACTTGGTCTCTATAGTCTAGAGACTATAGTCCCTATAGTTCAGAGACTATAGTCTCTATAGTCCAGAGACTATAGTCTCTATAATTCAGAGAATATAGTCTCTAGAATTCAGAGACTGTAGTCTCTATAGTTCAGAGACTAGAGACTCTATAGTTCAGAGACTATAGTCTCTATAGTTCAAATACTATAGTCTCTATAGTTCAGAGACTATAATCTCTACAGTTCCGAGACTATAGACTCTATAGTCCAAAGACAATAGTCTCTGTAATCCAAAGCTTATAAACTATACTCAGGAGGCTATAATATCTATAGTCGAGATATTATAGTCTTTATAGTCTAGAGACTATGATCTCTATAGTTCAAATCTATAGTCTCTATAGTTCAGTGACTATAGTCACTATAGTTCAAAGACAATAGTTTAAATAGTCCAAAGACAATAGCCTCTAAGTCCAAAGACAATAATCTCTATAGCCCAAAGACAACAATCTCTATTGTCCAAAGAATGTAGTATTTATAGTCAAGATTATAGTTCAGAGACTAGAGTCTCTATAGTTCAGAGACTGTAGTCTTTATAATTCAGAGACTATAGTCTCTATAGTTCAGAGACTATAGTCTCTATAGTTCAGACACTATTGTCTCTGTAGTTTAGAGACTATAGTCTCTATAGTTCAGAGACTATAGTCTCTATAGTCCAGAGACTATAGTATCTATATTCCAGAGTCTATCTCTACATAGTTCAGAGGCTATAGTCTAAAGACAATAGTTTATATAGTCCAAATATTATAGTCTGAATGCTGAAGTCTCTATAGTCAAAAGACAATGATCTCTATAGTCCACAGAATATAGTCTTTAGTATAGTGAGAAAAACCGCATGCAACACTAAAACTTCTATTGTAAAAACACTTCCAATAAAAAAGATTTCTCTCTACCTACACTCTTTTCAAAAGTCATTATAGTTATTGTACTCAATTTCCTAAATGATCGTGGCAAAATCCAAACACACATTTGCTTTGGATTAATAAAGAAAAATCAACTAAATTTAGATTACAATTAATAATACATAAACTTCCTTTGTTGTTACTTTAAGATTTCCAAGTTTTCTAAGAAATTTTTTTCAGAATATGCATTTAAAAATCATTTAAATACATGTAGAGAACAAACAATATGATCTCATGTTTAAGAAATGTTTAAACAAAAAAAAAAATATTATGCGATTTTTCTTTGTTAATTTATTCAAAATATGATCTAATCTAACAGTATTTAACGCACAACATCATCAGCAACATTATTATTATGAAGAATGCTAATGATCATGTAACATACATGTTTAAAATGATCTTTAGCAACAGTGATGGGCATCAAAATAAACTAAAAACCGAGAGAGAGAGAGAGAAATACAATTTTACAAAGAAAAGTCCCTCAATATAGAAAAATCTTGGAAAACCTTTAAATTTATAGTTTTTTGCTTGAAAACTTAAACTTAATTTCTCTTTATGCCCCTCACTGCTTTTGAAAATATTGTAACACACATTTTATTTTTGCCGTACTTTTTTTTTAAATTTTATTTTTTCTAAATAAAAAATTGGCATAAAAAAAGCCTTCTTCTTCATTCGGTGTTTTATTGTATTTGTTTCTCTTTTTAAATGTAAAACTAAAAATTGTTGTGTCGGTAATAAATTTGTTCAGCATGGCGTTCAATGAACTTTATTTATTGCTGTAGTTATTTTTGTGTAATTAAACACTCTTACACCGAAACTATACATAAAAAAAATTCTAAATGGGTTAAATGAATTTATCAAATGTTTACACAGAACACACATTTGCAAAAAAAAAAAAACGAAATTTATTTTGAGAAAAAATAAAGCAAAAGTGTTAAAAATGTAAAATGTTTAATGATTAGTCATAATTGCTGGTAGTAGACCTAATAATCTTTTGACATTGGTTCTTCATGTCTTCCGATAGACTCTATAGTTCAAAAACTATAGTCTATATAGTCTAGAGACTATAGCCTCTATAGTGCAGAGACTATATAATCTGTAGTTAAGGGGCTATAGTCTCAATAGTATACAACATATATTCTCAATAGTCAGTAGACTATTATTTCCAGTTTCGACAGACCAAAAACCCAGACCAAATCCCAGAGACTATGGTCCCTATAGTCCAGAGACTACAGTCTCTGCAGTCCTGAGAGTATAGTCTAAAACTGTAG